>NW_028274818.1:110441257-110448757 GCF_037043125.1 Eumetopias jubatus | reverse complement strand
TGAAGAGCTCTCCAGCCGGGCGGGGGTCGCCCCGGCCGCCCCCACCGTCATTAAAGGCCCCTCTCAAACACTCGAAGAGATTTTCGGAGCGCGAGCCGGGCCGGGCAACATTAAAAACACAGGGCGATTGAAATGGGCGCATTGAGATGCGCAGAGCCGGCTGCGGCGCGGACTCGCTCTTGAGGTCAAGTGACGGACGGATTGTATGCTTCTTCATAATAATATTAATTAAACAATTTGCATGCTAATAAGGTAACAATTATCAGGGCCTCTGTTGAAAGATTCAGGTTATTACAACACGCCAATCTGAAGGCCAGGGGTCAGAGAGTGAGAGGCGAGCGAAATTTCAACTCAAATTAACATTCTGTCAGCTCCAGAAAATGGGATAAATAAAGTCGAATTAATTCATTATAATAAAGAGAGATGGGCGAGGGAGCCCGGCCGGCGCCCGCCCCTCCCCTGCCCTCCCCTCGGGCCGAATTGATTACAGCTCTGTATTCAGAAACACGCGCCGCGCACATTCCTCCTCGCGAACCCGGCAGAGAACGAGGCGCTTTTACGGCTACGGGCAAAATCGAGTCGGATGGACGGAGTTTACATTTAGTATTTATAGAGAAAGAAATTAAATTATGGCGAAAAGTAGTGCTCTTGGCCCCTGACCTCGGAATTAATACTTGCAGCGTTTTCCTAGTGCGCGCCGGGTGGGGAGGGGGACGGGTAAGGCGGGAGGAGTAGGGTCCCAAATTCCAAGCCTCCTCTCGGTCTCTGCGAGACGTTGGCCTGCCCCCAGTCCCTGAACCTCTCCCTCCTCCCGAACAATGAGAGAGGGGAAGGCAATTAAAGCGTAGTCGGTGCGGCCAGGGCGCGCTCAATAAGGACGGATGCCCGGGCTGCGTGTCCAGCGCCCCAGCCGCAAGGCAGGTCCTCTCCACTCTCGCCGGCGGAGCGTTGTGTGCACCCTCCGCTGGGAAGGACACAGGGACGGGGCCGTCCTACCCTGGCCTTCGCTCCGGGTTTAAGACTTGGAAGGCTGGTTGAAGCCACTTAACACCAAAGGCCAGCCAACTTGTCTGTCGCCTCGTCCTGGAGTGAGAGGCTGCCGGCGGTCCGGCCACCAGGACCGGCCGGATACCGGGCACTGGCGGGGTCTGAGGCCCAGGAGCTCCTTCTTCCCGGATTCCAGCTCGGCCCGCGGGGTCCACAGGGATGAGGTCCATGGGCCTGGGGCCACGCAAAAGGCACCCTCCTCATGGGCGAACTTTTTACAGAAGACCTTATAATTTTATATATATACATAATATATATACATGTGGATATAATGATTGCTTTTCCTCCTGCCCACAGTCCTAATTTGCTGCTTATTTAAGAATATGTCCTTTAATGATTTAGCTTTGAATCTATCAATATTTTATAGTGGAAAAGGGAGTGACAGACACTTCTCTGAGAACATAATTTAATTATAATTAATGGGTTGAGTACCTGGGTCCTATTCTTCAGAGGCCGTGTCAAAGGGAGATGTATTTATTTTTTTATTCCTGTGTAGGGGGCCTGATTGGTTGCCACCCCAAAGTTACTTTTCCCTTCCTCCCACCCCTCCTCCCCAGCCCTGTGCCTTGGTTTTACGGAGCGGGGCGGGGGGGGGGGGGGTCAGGGTGTCTCCACAGCCGACCCCCACCTCTGTTTCTATAGCCCGGCGGCGGCCAGTCGGAAAGGGCATTAATTATGCCTTCTTATTGACAGGGCGCTACATTCTGTAGGAGTCATTCTCTTTGGAGTCACCTCCTCCCCTGCCCCCTCCGCTCCTTCCTCTTCCTCCTCCCTTTCCTTCCTCCTCTCCCCCGCTGCCTGCAGCCGGAGAGGAGATGAGAAGCCCTTGTAGTTTTAAATTCAATGTGACAGTTTCGGAAAGAGCGGATGATGAATCTCCTATTATTGGATCAGTCTATTTGCCGCTCAATGTCTCTCTGTAATTGGAGCAACATCACTTTAAAGGTTCAGAGAGTACAGCATTTCTGGTGAAAAATCCCCACAACACGCCGGTGAATGTTTTAAAGGGAAATCTATTAGTGATTTGCAGAGGGGCGGGGAGCCGGGGGAGGCGCGGGCTCCGGCCAGCGGGGATTGGAGTGGGGGGCTCGCCGGGGACCCCTGCCTGGACAGCTCCCCGAGCCGGCGCCCGCCCAGCGCCGGGCCGCGCCCCTCCCTCTCTACTGCCCCCCCCCCTTGTTGTGACAGTTCCTGATACTGTTTATTGAGGTGCATGTCAGGTATAATTAGCAATCGATATGGAAAACGTTTCCTTGCACCCAGCACGCCTCTGACGTCAGAGCCGATTAGCGCTTCTTATTGGTCCCAAATTCCCCGGGCCGCGGCTAATTATCGGGAGCTTGATGTTGATAAAGTAAAGCGCCGGAGTGCGGGCGAAGCATGTGTAGGGCTCCGGGTCCCTGTCTCCGCCGCCGCCGCCGTCCGCGCCTCCCGCCGCTGGCCCGCCCCGGCCCCGGCCCGCGCCCCCGCGCCCCGCCGCCGGCCCCGCCGGCCCCCAGCGCGAGATGATGGACGGCCGCCTCCTGGAGCACCCGCATGCCCAGTTCGGGGGCTCGCTGGGCGGCGTGGTGGGCTTCCCCTACCCGCTGGGCCACCACCACGTGTACGAGCTGGCTGGCCACCAGCTGCAGTCGGCCGCCGCCGCCGCCGCCGCCGCCTCGGTGCCCTTCTCCATCGACGGCCTGCTCAGCGGCTCTTGCGCCGCCGCCGCCGCCTCGGTGGTCAACCCTACGCCGCTGCTGCCGGCCGCCTGCGGGGTGGGAGGCGACAGCCAGCCCTTCAAGCTGTCAGGTAGGTGCGGCGGGCGGGGAGGGCACGGGGGGTTAAGCAGGGCACCCTTGTCGGGAGCGGGAGTTGGGTCTCGGGCGGCTGTAGAGCGGGCGCCGGCTGCCGAGGCTCAGGGCGCTCTCCGTCCGCCACCCCGGCGCAGAGCTCCCAGGCCCGGGCAGCCGACAGGTATGGAGGGGGTGGATGTGGCCTGGGCCCTGGCTGAGCCGTGCGGCGTCCTGTGCGTGCCCGCAGACTCGGGGGACCCCGACAAGGAGAGCCCCGGCTGTAAGCGGCGGCGCACCCGCACCAACTTCACCGGCTGGCAGCTGGAAGAGCTGGAGAAGGCTTTCAACGAGAGCCACTATCCCGACGTGTTCATGCGCGAGGCGCTGGCGCTGCGCCTGGATCTGGTCGAATCCCGCGTGCAGGTAAAGACCCGCCGTTCCTCCCGGGAGCCAGCATCCCGCCACTAGGCCAGCCCGGCGCCGGCCCCGCCTTTGTTCTAGGTGGGAGACCGCGGCCCCCCCCCCCCCCCCCCGCCCCGCGCTCGCCTGCCCGGAGGTGGTGCTGCGGTTCCGGGGCTCCGAGCCTCGCGGGGAGAAAGCCCCAGGCGGCTTGGGAGGGGCCCACGACGGCCCAAAGTAGCCAGAACAGCTGCTGCGTCCGAACCGGGTGCTGCGTGCTGGGGGTCGGGCGACGAAATGGGCGCGAATTGAGGTCTCCGAGGGCTGGGCGGGAGAAGCGGCGGTGGGGGGGAGCCAGCCGGGCTAGGATCTGGAAGAAACCCGGAGCAGGTAGACCCCGCGCCTCCTGGCCCTCGCCCGGGGTCTCCGGCACCGGCCTGGAGCAAACGCGTTTGTTTGCTTATCTCTCGCCTCTAAAATAGTCAGGTGGAGACCTGTATTTATTCTTTGCTTTGCAGGAGGTTAGCTGAGGAAGGGGAGGCGGAAACTTAGACAGTTAACACATGGGGGGGCGCTGAATCTTTACTACTCTCGGTTATATCTCCCCCACCCCACCCCCCATACTTCGATTTCATTCGGAGACTGCCGGCGTTATTCTTTTTAAAAATACAGCGTCTATGTGGTGGATTGAAAATTCAAGATGAATTGTGCATAATCGGATGTTTCCCCGAAGTATAGAAATCTTTTTCTGGGGTTGGTGTGGTGGTGAGTGGGGTGTGCGGCTGTAGCTGTGGGTGCAGGGCTTTGAGGCAGAGGACGGCAAGACGCCTGTTTAGCACCAGTAGCTTTGTCTAAAAAGGTGTTCTCGACCTGTGCTTGCACTGCCCCTCATGACCTCTTCTGTTTGTAAATCCTTTCGTCCAATTTGTGTAAGTGTCTTAAGCAAAGACCCCTTCGTTTCTCCCCTGTACAGTAATGAGCATTTCTTGGTGACAAGTGAGCATGGAATTTGCACCAAAAAAAAGAGAAGTATTTGAAGGAAGGAAGGAAGGAAGGAAGGAAGGAAAGCAGTTACAGCCTTGGAGAGGCTTGGCACCAGCAAGGCTCCCTGTGACCAGGCCTGGCTTGCTATTGTGCCGGGTCTCTCCGTGGCCACAACAAAGAATTCGAATTATCGCGATCTCTTGGGGAGGGTGGTGTGCCTGAGGCTCAGCGGGGATTTGACTGTGTGTGTGGTGGGGAGCCAGTGTCTAGGGCTGCTGTTCCCCAGGACAAGGCCTGCAGGGAGGGTAGAAGAGGCTGGGTGGGCCCAGGCCTCCTCTGCACCGCCTGGCAACTGGCCTCTTGCTTTCCTGTCTGCCTTGCTCCCTGGCCTGGGCCAAGCACAACCAGTCTCAGGGGCTGTGTTGGTGCGTTGGTCTGGAGCCCCCAGAAAGAAGGATGTGTGCTAATGTGTTGGGGGCAGGCTGCTGGAAACCCTCCCCCTAAGTTTGGCTTCCCAGGACCTTCTGGAAGAAGCAGCACCCAGATTTCCCTTCACGGGACACCCCCAAATCTGGCCTTTGACTCAGTCTCCGGGGGCCGAAGACAGGTTGTGGAGGGCAGCTGAGCCCAGCCACTGGTGGTCCTCAGGCCAGATGGCCAGCACCAGGCCAGGCAGGCCGCTTAGAACAGGAGCTGTGAGAAGCCAAGAGGGGCGAGGAGGGGCCCTGCTCCCTGCCTGCCTCCCGACCAGGAACCAAACGCCCTCAGGGGCCAGACCCGCCGTGCCCATCGAAGGGGCAGCTCCCAGTTCCCCGAGGTGAGAAGCCAGAGTGGGAAGCTGGCCGAGAGGCCCCCATCTACCTCTTTCTGGGTGGAAAAGATGCTCTTGGAACCTGCAGCTTGAGTGCTGAAACCCAGCTCAGGGCCGGCTGGGCCGCGTGCCTTGGCTCCCGCCCCCTGGCCGGGGCCGAGGTTGTACAGGCCTGTCTGGGGGGAGTGGGGACGCCCGAAGCCCCAACAGCAAGCCCGCCGCCTGATTGTGCCTTCCTTTCCCCTATCCGGCTGCTCTAGGTCTGGTTCCAAAACCGCCGGGCCAAGTGGAGGAAGAAGGAGAACACGAAGAAGGGCCCGGGGCGGCCGGCTCACAACTCACACCCGACCACGTGCAGTGGCGAGCCAATGGACCCAGAGGAGATCGCGCGCAAAGAATTGGAGAAGATGGAGAAAAAGAAGCGCAAGCATGAGAAGAAGCTGCTGAAGAGCCAGAGCCGCCACCTGCACTCGCCGGGCGGCTTGTCCCTGCACAGCGCACCCAGCTCCGACAGCGACAGCGGCGGCGGCGGCCTGTCCCCGGAGCCGCCCGAGCCGCCGCCGCCGGCCGCCGCGGCCAAGGGCCCTAGCGCGCACGCCCCTGGCGCCGCAGGTTCCGCGCCCGCACCGCCGGGCGAACCGCCCGCGCCCGGCACCTGCGACCCCGCCTTTTACCCGAGCCAAAGAAGTGGCGCCGGCCCGCAGCTACGGCTAGGCCGCCCCGCGGACAAGGATGCGGCCCCGTGTGCGCCCGGGGCGGCGGTGGAACGTGGCGCCGCCGGCCTGCCGAAGGCCAGCCCGTTCAGCGTGGAGAGCCTGCTGTCCGACTCGCCGCCGCGCCGGAAAGCCGCCCCCGCCAACGCCGCGGCAGCCGCCGCCGCTGCAGCGGCCGCGGGGCTGGACTTCGCGCCCGGGCTGCCGTGCACGCCGCGGACCCTCATTGGCAAAGGCCACTTCCTGCTCTACCCCATCACGCAGCCGCTCGGCTTCCTGGTGCCGCAGGCCGCGCTCAAGGGCGCAGCGGGTCCGGAGCCCGCGCCGAAGGACGCGCCGCCCGCACCCGCCGCGCCGCCGGCGCCGCCCGCTCAGGCCAGCTTCGGGGCCTTCTCGGGGCCCGGCGGTGCTCCGGACTCGGCCTTCGCGCGCCGCAGCCCCGACGCCGTCGCTTCCCCGGGGGCCCCCGCCCCGGCGCCCTTCCGGGAGGCGGCCCTGGCTGCGGCCGAGGGCGGCGGCGGGGACTGCGCGGGTTCGGGGGCCGCCTGCCCAGCGGCCGCACTGCCGCCCCCTCTCGCGCCGTCGCCCGGGCCGGGCCCGCGGGCTCCCAGCCCCGCTGGGGAGCCGGCTTTGTGCGGGGCCCCAGAGCCAGGCGCCGAGCGCGGACCCAGCGCGCCGGATGGCGAGGAGGTGGACATGGACTGAGGGGCGGCGGGGCCGAGAGAGGCGCTCAGCCGTCCCGCGCCCGCTCGCTCAGGCTCGACTCACACAACGAAATCAGGTGATGGGCTTAGAAACACTGCTTTCTCCTTTTTCTTCTGCTTTCTTCCTTTTATTATTATTATTTTTTAAAGAAAACCGCTGTATCAATTCGGACCTAGGCAGCAACCGCAAGATTTGGGGTGAGACCCTCCTCCTCTCGGGGGAGCAAAAAACAAAAACCCCATATCCCCCACAAAAACCCACAACAAGAATCCTCAGCCTTGTAAAATGCAAAAATGTCTAAGAATATTTATATATGTACCATTTTTGATAAATAAAGCTGGTCAAACGCAAGCTCTCAGGTCCATCTTTTTCAAATTTCCGAGCGCCCAGTATGGCCCCTCCTCCCCTTCGTATTCCACTCCTCTCCCCGCGGGCGGGGCAGGGACGAGGCTCCTCACCTCCCCCGAGGTCCGCGCTTAATGTCGCCTTTTGTGTGCGTGTGTGTTTGTGTTTTCTGATTGAACAAATTTATGCATCCGCAGCTCCCCCTCTCCTGCCCTCCCTCGCGCTCCCCCTCCCACCTGGCGCCACACACGCGCGCGCCCCCGCGCGCACCCCCGCGCGCTGGCACACGCCGGGGCGCGCGGCGCGGGGTGACGGAGCCGGGGGCTGCAAGGGCCGGGCCGCTGGGCTCCTGCAGAGTTTTGATATGAAAGTAATTATTTTCCGGTGGCTGCTGCGGGGACTGGGTTTCTTGCCCAAAGGGTTATTATACATTACCGATTTCTAGTGATATGAAATCACATAAACTTCCTACAATAATAGAATTAGCATGAAAGGCTGGGGTGTCAAATTGAAATTGGAGAATAATAGCGCCGGCAGCTGGGGGAGTGCGGGCGCATATTGGAGCGGAGACGGGGAATCGTGGGGCGGAATTTTCATGAGCCGCGCTCTTTGTCAGCGCTCTTGTAGCCGGCTATATTAAGATAGATGCCCAATGATATCCCTCATTGTTCTGTCGCTTATATTGATGTTGCTGCGTTATCAGCCTATTGATCATGTGTCG